>NC_091282.1:121740640-121745640 GCF_032444005.1 Ranitomeya imitator | reverse complement strand
CAATATAGAATGTCAGGAGGACTGATCAATATAGAGGTGTCAGGAGGACTGATCAATATAGAAGTGTCAGGAGGATTTACCAATATAGAGGTGTCAGGAGGACTGATCAATATAGAAGTGTCAGGAGGACTGATCAATATAGAAGTGTCAGGAGGACTGATCAATATAGAGGTATCAGGAGGACTGATCAATATAGAAGTGTCAGGAGGACTGATCAATATAGAATGTCAGGAGGACTGATCAGTATAGAAGTGTCAGGAGGACTGATCAATATAGAAGTGTCAGGAGGACTGATCAATATAGAAGTGTCAGGAGGACTGATCAATATAGAAGTGTCAGGAGGACTGATCAATATAGAAGTGTCAGGAGGACTGATCAATATAGAAGTGTCAGGAGGACTGATCAATATAGAAGTGTCAGGAGGACTGATCAATATAGAAGTGTCAGGAGGACTGATCAATATAGAGGTATCAGGAGGACTGATCAATATAGAAGTGTCAGGAGGACTGATCAATATAGAATGTCAGGAGGACTGATCAGTATAGAAGTGTCAGGAGGACTGATCAATATAGAAGTGTCAGGAGGACTGATCAATATAGAAGTGTCAGGAGGACTGATCAATATAGAAGTGTCAGGAGGACTGATCAATACAGAAGTGTCAGGAGGACTGATCAATATAGAAGTGTCAATCAGACTGGCGGCCTCGACCAA
The DNA here is from genome assembly GCF_032444005.1 of Ranitomeya imitator. Classification (NCBI taxonomy): domain Eukaryota; kingdom Metazoa; phylum Chordata; class Amphibia; order Anura; family Dendrobatidae; genus Ranitomeya; species Ranitomeya imitator. Next base: position 121,744,929 of record NC_091282.1, on the reverse strand, counting down.
TCAGAGACGCGGGATTTCTACGTCGATGCTATGCCGGTCTCTGATTGGTCGAGGCCTGGCGGCCTCGACCAATCAGAGAGCCGGGATTTCCAGGACAGACAGACAGACAGATAAAGTGGTGTCAGGAGGACTGATCAATATAGAAGTGTCAGGAGGATTTATCAATATAGAGGTGTCAGGAGGACTGATCAATATAGAAGTGTCAGGAGGACTGATCAATATAGAATGTCAGGAGGACTGATCAATATAGAAGTGTCAGGAGGACTGATCAATATAGAAATGTCTGGAGGACTGATCAATATAGAAGTGTCAGGAGGACTGATCAATATTGAAGTGTCAGGAGGACTGATCAATATAGAATGTCAGGAGGACTGATCAATATAGAAGTGTCAGGAGGACTGATCAATATTGAAGTGTCAGGAGGACTGATCAATATAGAAGTGTCAGGAGGACTGATCAATATAGAAGTGTCAGGAGGACTGATCAATATAGAAGTGTCAGGAGGACTGATCAATATAGAAGTGTCAGGAGGACTGATCAATATAGAAGTGTCAGGAGGACTGATCAATATAGAGGTATCAGGAGGACTGATCAATATAGAAGTGTCAGGAGGACTGATCAATATAGAGGTATCAGGAGGACTGATCAATATAGAAGTGTCAGGAGGACTGATCAATATTGAAGTGTCAGGAGGACTGATCAATATAAAAGTGTCAGGAGGACTGATCAATATAGAAGTGTCAGGAGGACTGATCAATATAGAGGTATCAGGAGGACTGATCAATATAGAAGTGTCAGGAGGACTGATCAATATAGAATGTCAGGAGGACTGATCAGTATAGAAGTGTCAGGAGGACTGATCAATATAGAAGTGTCAGGAGGACTGATCAATATAGAAGTGTCAGGAGGACTGATCAATATAGAAGTGTCAGGAGGACTGATCAATACAGAAGTGTCAGGAGGACTGATCAATATAGAAGTGTCAATCAGACTGGCGGCCTCGACCAATCAGAGACGCGGGATTTCTACGTCGATGCTATGCCGGTCTCTGATTGGTCGAGGCCTGGCGGCCTCGACCAATCAGAGAGCCGGGATTTCCAGGACAGACAGACAGACAGATAAAGTGGTGTCAGGAGGACTGATCAATATAGAAGTGTCAGGAGGATTTATCAATATAGAGGTGTCAGGAGGACTGATCAATATAGAAGTGTCAGGAGGACTGATCAATATAGAATGTCAGGAGGACTGATCAATATAGAAGTGTCAGGAGGACTGATCAATATAGAAATGTCTGGAGGACTGATCAATATAGAAGTGTCAGGAGGACTGATCAATATTGAAGTGTCAGGAGGACTGATCAATATAGAATGTCAGGAGGACTGATCAATATAGAAGTGTCAGGAGGACTGATCAATATTGAAGTGTCAGGAGGACTGATCAATATAGAAGTGTCAGGAGGACTGATCAATATAGAAGTGTCAGGAGGACTGATCAATATAGAAGTGTCAGGAGGACTGATCAATATAGAAGTGTCAGGAGGACTGATCAATATAGAAGTGTCAGGAGGACTGATCAATATAGAGGTATCAGGAGGACTGATCAATATAGAAGTGTCAGGAGGACTGATCAATATAGAGGTATCAGGAGGACTGATCAATATAGAAGTGTCAGGAGGACTGATCAATATTGAAGTGTCAGGAGGACTGATCAATATAAAAGTGTCAGGAGGACTGATCAATATAGAAGTGTCAGGAGGACTGATCAATATAGAGGTATCAGGAGGACTGATCAATATAGAAGTGTCAGGAGGACTGATCAATATTGAAGTGTCAGGAGGACTGATCAATATAGAATGTCAGGAGGACTGATCAATATAGAAGTGTCAGGAGGACTGATCAATATTGAAGTGTCAGGAGGACTGATCAATATAGAAGTGTCAGGAGGACTGATCAATATAGAAGTGTCAGGAGGACTGATCAATATAGAAGTGTCAGGAGGACTGATCAATATAGAAGTGTCAGGAGGACTGATCAATATAGAAGTGTCAGGAGGACTGATCAATATAGAGGTATCAGGAGGACTGATCAATATTGAAGTGTCAGGAGGACTGATCAATATAAAAGTGTCAGGAGGACTGATCAATATAGAAGTGTCAGGAGGACTGATCAATATAGAGGTATCAGGAGGACTGATCAATATAGAAGTGTCAGGAGGACTGATCAATATAGAATGTCAGGAGGACTGATCAGTATAGAAGTGTCAGGAGGACTGATCAATATAGAAGTGTCAGGAGGACTGATCAATATTGAAGTGTCAGGAGGACTGATCAATATAAAAGTGTCAGGAGGACTGATCAATATAGAAGTGTCAGGAGGACTGATCAATATAGAGGTATCAGGAGGACTGATCAATATAGAAGTGTCAGGAGGACTGATCAATATAGAATGTCAGGAGGACTGATCAGTATAGAAGTGTCAGGAGGACTGATCAATATAGAAGTGTCAGGAGGACTGATCAATATAGAAGTGTCAGGAGGACTGATCAATATAGAAGTGTCAGGAGGACTGATCAATACAGAAGTGTCAGGAGGACTGATCAATATAGAAGTGTCAATCAGACTGGCGGCCTCGACCAATCAGAGACGCGGGATTTCTACGTCGATGCTATGCCGGTCTCTGATTGGTCGAGGCCTGGCGGCCTCGACCAATCAGAGAGCCGGGATTTCCAGGACAGACAGACAGACAGATAAAGTGGTGTCAGGAGGACTGATCAATATAGAAGTGTCAGGAGGATTTATCAATATAGAGGTGTCAGGAGGACTGATCAATATAGAAGTGTCAGGAGGACTGATCAATATAGAATGTCAGGAGGACTGATCAATATAGAAGTGTCAGGAGGACTGATCAATATAGAAATGTCTGGAGGACTGATCAATATAGAAGTGTCAGGAGGACTGATCAATATTGAAGTGTCAGGAGGACTGATCAATATAGAATGTCAGGAGGACTGATCAATATAGAAGTGTCAGGAGGACTGATCAATATTGAAGTGTCAGGAGGACTGATCAATATAGAAGTGTCAGGAGGACTGATCAATATAGAAGTGTCAGGAGGACTGATCAATATAGAAGTGTCAGGAGGACTGATCAATATAGAAGTGTCAGGAGGACTGATCAATATAGAAGTGTCAGGAGGACTGATCAATATAGAGGTATCAGGAGGACTGATCAATATAGAAGTGTCAGGAGGACTGATCAATATAGAGGTATCAGGAGGACTGATCAATATAGAAGTGTCAGGAGGACTGATCAATATTGAAGTGTCAGGAGGACTGATCAATATAAAAGTGTCAGGAGGACTGATCAATATAGAGGTATCAGGAGGACTGATCAATATAGAAGTGTCAGGAGGACTGATCAATATTGAAGTGTCAGGAGGACTGATCAATATAGAATGTCAGGAGGACTGATCAATATAGAAGTGTCAGGAGGACTGATCAATATTGAAGTGTCAGGAGGACTGATCAATATAGAAGTGTCAGGAGGACTGATCAATATAGAAGTGTCAGGAGGACTGATCAATATAGAAGTGTCAGGAGGACTGATCAATATAGAAGTGTCAGGAGGACTGATCAATATAGAAGTGTCAGGAGGACTGATCAATATAGAGGTATCAGGAGGACTGATCAATATTGAAGTGTCAGGAGGACTGATCAATATAAAAGTGTCAGGAGGACTGATCAATATAGAAGTGTCAGGAGGACTGATCAGTATAGAGGTATCAGGAGGACTGATCAATATAGAAGTGTCAGGAGGACTGATCAATATAGAATGTCAGGAGGACTGATCAGTATAGAAGTGTCAGGAGGACTGATCAATATAGAAGTGTCAGGAGGACTGATCAATATAGAAGTGTCAGGAGGACTGATCAATATAGAAGTGTCAGGAGGACTGATCAATACAGAAGTGTCAGGAGGACTGATCAATATAGAAGTGTCAATCAGACTGGCGGCCTCGACCAATCAGAGACGCGGGATTTCTACGTCGATGCTGTGCCGGTCTCTGATTGGTCGAGGCCTGGCGGCCTCGACCAATCAGAGAGCCGGGATTTCCAGGACAGACAGACAGACAGACAGACGGAAAAACCCTTAGGCAATTATATATATAGATATACACACACATATATATATATATATATATATATATACACACACATATATATATATATATATATATATATATATATATATATATATATATATATATATATATATACATGTGTATATACAGT